>NC_059438.1:39349799-39367299 GCF_021028975.2 Sphaerodactylus townsendi
ATAGTAATTTTAAGTGTCTAATGTGGTTTCAAACAGTAGTTCTTTAATTTTATGTTAATTTTTTTGTTGTCTGCTTTACGCCAGTGGGGCAATAAAGACATACATGTGTCTGTTTTTACAGTGCCGTGTTTCCAGCCTCACCCATCCACTTCTTTTGTTTTCTATATATTTTATGTTGTCTACTTTACCCAGTGGGGCAATAAAGACATATATATTATGAATTTTAATTCTTGCTTCTGCTTTTCTGGACCTTTTTTGGTTCCCAGCTCATTATATAATGCGGACCGCATTACCCCATATGTCCCAATTTGGTCTCTACGTTCAGCAGAGGCCAATCTACTGGAGGTCCCCAGCCCCTCAATGATACGGCTGGCCTCCACTCGGGCCAGGGCCTTTACGGCTCTGGCCCCGGCCTGGTGGAACACTCTTCCTCCAGCTGTCCGGGCCCTGCAGGATCTCGGCGAGTTCCGCAGGGCCTGCAAGACGGAGTTGTTCCGCCGGGCCTTTGGAGAGACCAGCCGCTGAGTGTGCCCCCTTTATTCCTTTCTGCTACATCACCAGGACCCACTGTCTTCCCCCCCTCTTCTCTGGGAGGGTTTAGGTTTTTAAGTAAGGGTTTCGTGGGATGCCTGAATTAAGAAATAACTGCTGTTTTAAATGGCCTTGTTCTTGGCTTCGGAAGACAGGCCTGTAAATGTCTTATATTACTCATGGATTTTTATTAGTATTTTTAAACCTAAAATTAATTTCCTAGTGTGAGCTAATTCATCTCAGATTTTCTCTGTCTATCGTTTCTATTTCTATGTTTACAATATCTTCTTTCGTTAATAAAATGGTATAAAGGGCTTGATGTCTCTTATCTATATGTAGAGACACACTGTTGTTTTGACAGAATGTCAAATGTGGGGTAGCCAGTCTGTTAAGAACATGGCAACCACATCCTTAACTGATTGACAAATGGCTGCTGTTTCACAGTTACTGTCCTGTCCCGGGGCGTACCGCTTATGGGGACATGGGCGCACATAGACCTGGGCGCAGGCACCAGCTCCGGGCGGTAGACCTGTGCGCTTGGGGGGTGGGGGTGGGCGGGCAGGCGGAAAATTCAGATTTTGTACCCAGGCTCCATTTTTCCTAGATACGCCTCAGGCAGAGGTGGGATCCTGCAGGTTCTCACAGGTTCCCGAGAGTAGGTTACTAATTATTTGTGTGTGCCGAGAGGGGGTTACTAATTGGTGATTTTGCCACGTGATTTTTGCCTGAGTTACGTCCCTCCTCTCAGCAGTAGCGCGCAGAACTTGAAGCAGTCTAGCAGGAGGTGCACCAGCGTGCGTGGCAGCCTGTGTGCATTCGTTTCCCATCCAAGGACCAGCGCAGCGGCTGCGTCCTTGCCACACCCCCGCCCAGGAATGCCCCATCCCGAATGCCCGGCCACCCCCCCATCGTGCCCTGCCCAGCCCCATTGGCACTACACAACAGTTTGAATCCCACCACCATGGGAACCTGTTACTAAAATTTTTGGATCCCACCACTGGCCTCTGGCCTATCCACACAATCTGTGATACCCAGATTGTCAGTTTAGGGAGTGAATTCAGGCTTCCCCCACCCAATCCTCAAAGGATTAGCTTTATTGCTGGTTGTGGAATTCCCATGTCCAGTTAGCTGGAGCCATGAAAGGTGTAAATATTTGAGTTGTCCCAGTCATTCTTTTTGTTGAAGAATTTTCTCTTGCGTTCCTACAAAGGAGGGCTCCTTTTCTCTGATCTGAAATACTTTGTGAGGAATTCAGCATAGCGTAGCGATCAAGAGCAAGTAGGCTTCAATCTGGGGAACGGGGTTTGATTCCCCCCTCCTACACATGAGCAGTAGACCCTAAAATGGTGAACTGGATTTATTTCCCCGCTCCTACACATGAAGCCGGCTGGGTGACCTTGGGCCAATCAAAGTTCTCTCAGAACTCTCGCAGCCTCACCTCAAGGGGTTTGTTGTGGGAGGGGAGAAGAAAGGAAGGCGTTTGTGAACTGTTGCGGTTGAGAAAAGCAGGTGTAGATCCCAACTCTTTTTCTTCTTCTTCTTCATGGGTATTCAGAAAGCTCTAACACTTTGCCAGTCCTTACTTGTGCCCCGTTCTCTCCCACAAAAAAAGAGATGGTGAGCCTATAACAATTATCCGTGAACTGCGCACTGTGACGAAGCTGACTTCTCTGTTCTCTTTTCTCATAACCTTGGAAATTTTTACAGTGCCATGTTTCCAGTCTCACCCATCCACTTCTTTTGTTTTCTATATATTTTATGTTGTCTGCTTTACGCCACCCCCACCTGGGAACTCCTCCACACCATTGCCTTGCAGTGACCCCTTCTGGGAGAGGGCGAAACTTGTCCAGCTACAGAGTTCCTTTATTGCTGATGGCAGTCAGTGTCCAGTCCCAGGTCAGTGTCGTCATGAAAGGAAGCCCGTGGTCCCTTCTCCTCCCTCACCTGTTCCCCCCGAAGCCACTTAATGGTCTCACTTGCCCCCAAACCCCTAGGGACGCACCACGAGTCATCGAACGCCAATCTTTTTTTCGCCCTGCAATTCTGATCCGCCGCACCACTTTTCATCCGATTTATTTTCATCTGATTTTGACCATCTCATTCCGATGGAGTTAATCATGGAAGAAACGGGGGGTTCCAGTTGACACCTGTACTTTGCTAATCTCGGTGCTTTGTTTTTGTTTTTCCCCTGTTCCCTAGGCCATCTCACAGGCGTGGTCCTGAGCATTAAGTCCAGGGAGATGCGCAGTTAGCTGATGTTCACAACTGAACGCATAGATGAGACTCTTCTTCCATTGAGCCCCTCCTTTTCCCTCTGAAGATGTAACTATGGGTGGGAAAGAAGATTCTTAAATTGTCTTGAAGACTGGCACAGCCGGGTGTCTCTTGGAAGAAAGGGAGATCATAAAATTTGTGTTCATGGCTGTTGACTTTTTTTTTTTTACACCTCAAACTAAGATAGCAGATCTGTAGCCCTAGACACACTTTCGGCCACCGTTTCCATTCTCCTCTGCCCCTTTAGTTCTTTGTCTACATTTAATCCAATGCCTACAGCACTTAGGTAGTGTCTGTGTCAAGTAGAAGGCTTTAGTTCGTGAGCCACGAAGACTGGGTTTTAAAGCGTCTGGACAGCTGGAAGAGAAATCTGGTGAAAATGGCGAACTGCGGCTGCCACGACCCAACTGAAGAATTTGGAGCTGATATAGTCAGAAGAAGTGTAAGCTCACTAAGATATCTTTGGCCCCAGGCCAATTCCAGGTTACAACGTCGGCTTCCGAACATCATATAAGGTGATGCTAAAGTGGGGGGGAATATATATCAGTGCTTCTTGTACCTGTATGCTTTGGCATCCAGAAGTACCCAACTTTGGTTTGTGCCCTTTCCAGATTCTTCCCCATCCAGACTCTAGTCACACTTCTGTAAGACAATATCGTTAGACACCCTGGTAGTTTGCAACCCACGTAATTATATAGTCTACAGCTTGGGCTGCCTTCTGTTGGTCTCCCAAACAGCAAGTGTAATTACTTTTTTAATTTCTGTAACCTTTTTTGTATCTTTTTAAACTTTCTATTTTTATAGCGATACAGGCATTCCTGTCTCAGGAGCGTGCTGTCAAAGCCGCGGATTTGGAACTCACTCTCTCTCTTCTTATTTTCCTATTTCTACTTGGGGGGATTGAACAAATATATATCTCTCACTGCCTTGGATGTGTTTGACAATCTGGTGAATTAAATTTGAGAATCAACTCCATTTAAACGATTGCACTTTCTCGAAATCTTGCCCCTGGAGATGCCACACGCCTCATTCCACAGCCTGGCATGAAGCTGCATCCCCTTTCGATAGGCGGGACGGCTGTCCTTTGTTGATGGTGTGCAAATTAAGCACTGTATTTGTTTGGTTCTGCCCCTGGTAGCTTTCCGGAGTGAGATCTGCAAGACTGCAGCAACCGGTGATTTTTTTGCTCTGAGACTCCTGTGTAGGAAATGAACCTCAGGGTTGCTCCAAGCATCTTTCTCACCTTTACATCTATTGAAAAGTAGCTGTGTGACCCTGATTTCTTTTTTTTCCCCTTTTTTTGAGATGATGGTGAAGAAATACTAATAGACCACCAGGTGTTAAAGAAGGAACAGTTGTGTGTTACCGTATTGTGCATATCAGATTATGTCTCCAAGGAGCCAATTTTTTGATGCCGAAAGCACATTCCAGTTTTTCCTGTCGCTATGTACTAGTAGCCCTCTTAGTGAGCGCTCCAATATATTTTACAAAACGTGCCAAACACAAATGCTTCTGAGGTTTGATTCTCTAAGGCGGTTTCTGCACGGGCTGAAAGCAACGGCTTCAGCCCGGTAAAACACCGTTTTGGCGGGGACCCTTTGCGCAGGCGCCGCTGCCAAATCGATGCAGCTTCAGCTGGCTGTGCCCAATGCCATAAACGTGGTAGTATTCAAAACTGGCCAGGGGAGCCGGTTTTCCACTGCATAACTGCCCAGCTTCCATCCACTGCCATGCGAATGGCAGCGAGTGGAAGCCGGCATTTTCCCCTCCCCTCCCCGGCCCCAAACACCTCGTTACCTTCTGCTGGCAGCCACGTCACTCTATCATCGCTCTGAGGAGGGAAGGGGACAAGCACCCTGGTCTCCGGTGCTTCAGCTGTCGCTGTGGCCATGGGGGCGTGTCCCTTTCCCTCAGAGCGACGCAGCTGTTAGCAGAAGGTAACGAGGCGTTTGGGGCCGGGGAGGGGAGGGGAGGGGAATACGCGGCTGTGCGGAGCTTGCTCCCACAACTCCGCATCCCATGGGGCCCTTTGTGCGAACGGCCCCAGAGCCTACATCGGCATGATTAATGCCGATGCAGGGTCTCTCCCTTGGCTGTGCGGAAACCCCCTAAGTGAGCGATGACACTTCTGGGAATACCTAAAAAGTACAGTTTGCCACCTGTTCATGCAGAAGACCTCATGCCCTGCAAGGTTTTGTTTAAAGCAGCCTCTCCCTGTAGCTCTGCTCATACAGACGGTAACAGGGATTGAGAATCGCGAAAGTCCTGGGTGTCCTCAGTTCCAAGGACTTGACGAAACCAGCCAATTCTTCAGAAAGCATTTCTGTATTTCAGAACCTCTGGAATTGTTGCAGTATGTATGGTAGAAATACCTGTAGGAGAGCTGCCAGCAAAAGCAGAGGTGGGATCCAGCAGGTTCTCACCAGTTCCCGAGAGTGGGTTACTAATTATTTGTGTGTGCCTAGAGGGGGTTACTAAATGGGTCTGCTTTTCCGTTAGAAATTTCATTAGGTCCAACAATCATCAAGTCCTGTTGTTTCCAATGTGGCTGGTTAGCGAAGGTAGAAAACGTGATAATTCTCCCTTTTGGGCTGTTTTAAAAACATGTTTTAGAAATATGGTAAAGGAAAGTCTCCTTCTTTTCATTTCTAGAAACAAAATTAAGTATTTGAAAGTATTAAGTATTTGACAGGCAGTCAATTAGAGGAGAAATAGTTGTTTCTGTTGGCAGTAGACGATAGGACTTGCTAGAATGAGTTTAAATTATGGACAGAAAGATACCAGCTGGAAATTAAGAACTGTTTTTTTACAGTAAGAGTTTTTTACAGTAACAGAGAAATTATTAATGCCCCGCTCCCGGAATGCCCAGCCACGCCCCGTCGTGCCCCACCCCGCCCCATTGGCGCTACGCCACTGTTTGAATCCCACCACCATGGGAACCTGTTACTAAAATTTTTGGATCCCACCACTGGACAAACTCATGTGTAAGAAGCATTCTGTTTGACTGACCTCTCTGTCAGTGTTGCCAGATCTTTCTCCCCCTTTTCTGAGATGATGGATAAGGGTTTTGTCTAAGATGGAGACAAAAATCTTTTGTCTAAGAAGGATTTTGTCTCTAGAGGAAAGGTCTTACTGAATTAGTTTAAATAATGTAATCTTTGTGTGGGGCTTTTGTGTTGTTTTGTATGTTTCATTTGTGTGTGGGGGGGGGGATGTTGCCTTTCTTTGCTTTGTACAATATGAGAGTCAGTGCGGTGTAGGGGTTAAGAGCAGTGGACTCTAATCTGGAGAACGGGGTTTGTTTCCTCTCTCCTCCCCATGAAGCCTGCTGGATGACCTTGGGCCAGTCACCGTTCTCTCAAAAGTCTCTCAGCCCCACATACCTCACAAGATGCCTGTTGTGGGGAGAGGAGGAGAAGGAGTTCATAAGCCGCTTTAAGACTCCTTAAAGGTAGAGAAAAGTGAGATGTAGAACAACCGTTTTCTTCTTTTACTCCATTGTTTTGAGAGTGAGGTCTACTTTGATGTAACAGCAGTTGGAAATTGTGAGCAGGTTTCCCATTTATTTATTCCCACAGTTAAAAGTCAGCAAAGACAGCCCGACTCTGGCCCCTTCCCCACACACAAAATAATGCCTTTTCAAACCACTTCCACAACTGTTTGCAAGTGGATTTTGCCATTCCGCACAGCTTCAAAGAGCACTGAAAGCAGTTTGAAAGTGCATTATTCTGCATGTGCGGAATGTCTCCCCTTTCCTGGAAAAGAGTGGTACGGGTCGCAAGGTATTTCTGGGCAAGTCAGTCTGTAAATAAGGTGCCGAAGCACCTGAGGCATTGCTGTTACTGATTAATTACTGATCAATTGGTGGAGATGGGGATGGTCTATATTTTTGTCTAGGAACACAGAGATTTTGTATTCCAGTTGTGCATTCCAGATCTTTCTCCCCCTTTTCAGAGACTTGATATAGGACAGGGGTGTCCAACTCAGGTGCGTCAGAGTTGGACGCCCCTGATATAGGATTTGCTTCTGTGCAAGAAAATACACCCTCCCCCCGGGCAACATTTTGGTGACATTGTATTGAGTTGAGACTGGAGTTGACTTGCCAAATGTATGTATCAGGCCCCCCCAAACTTTTTGAGCCTGTGGACATCTTTGGTATTCGGACATGGCATGGTGAGTGCAGCAACAAAATGGCTGCCACAAAATGGCTGCTGTAGGAGATATGGCCGGCCACAAAATGATTGCCACAGCTTCACTTTAGGAACACAGTGTAGTTCCTTGTGCTGTGGTGGCAGCTGCCATTTTAAAAAATCCTGCACAGTCAATCATAAACCTGTACCCACTTGCTAAAAACACTGAACAGGAGCCAGAAAAGGTGTTGTTGGGGACGATGGCACCCGTGGACATGGTGTTGGGGACCCCTGTGCTACAGACAAATGCGCATAAGTAGGCTACAACTTTTTACACTGAAAAATAGCCTTGGAAGGCTGAAGTTTTAAGTGGATTGTGGGAGGGGCTATTCAGTGTAACACTTTACCTGCTGGCTGTTTTTCTGCTCAAGGCCACTTCACTGACTGCTCTCGTGGGGTTCCAGGCAGGCGAAAGGGTCTGTCTGTTGCTTCACACATAAGAACTAGCCTGCTGGATCAGACCAGAGTCCATCTAGTCCAGCACTCTGCTACTCGCAGTGGCCCAACAGGTGCCTTGGGGAGCTCACATGCAGGATGTAAAAGCAATGGCCTTCTGCGGCTGCTGCTGCTCCCCAGCACCTGGTCTGTTAAGGCATTTGCAATCTGAGATCAAGGAGGATCAAGATTGGTAGCCAGAGATCGACTTCTCCTCCATAAATCTGTCCAAGCCCCTTTTAAAGCTATCCAGGTGAGTAGCCATCACCACCTCCTGTGGCAGCATATTCCAAACACCAATCACAGGTTGCGTGAAGAAGTGTTTCCTTTTATTAGTCCTAATTCTTCCCCCCAGCATTTTCAATGAATGCCCCCTGGT
Organism: Sphaerodactylus townsendi; assembly: GCF_021028975.2. Taxonomy (NCBI): domain Eukaryota; kingdom Metazoa; phylum Chordata; class Lepidosauria; order Squamata; family Sphaerodactylidae; genus Sphaerodactylus; species Sphaerodactylus townsendi. Next base: position 39,357,609 of record NC_059438.1, read on the forward strand.
TCTAGTATTGTGAGAAAGAGAGAAAAATGTCTCTCTGTCAACATTTTCTACCCCATGCATAATTTTATAGACTTCAATCATATAGACACACCTGTTCAATTCCTGCTTTACCAATCATGCAGGCTATTCACAGCATTCTTCGCCACTCCAAGGCTGATAACAACATTTTCTCACATTTTCCAACTGTAGTTTACAAACCGGTTCACACACAGTGCTGTTAATTTGACATAATGAGTATGTGCTGATACACTAATAATAAACTGTCAGGGTCGGTGTGAATAATACTATTTTAAGGGGAAGGGTGGAAAAAACCCAGGCCCTAACTTAACAATCTGTGTTAGTGTTTTTTGCCTTGAACAGAAAATTACTTAAATGATAATAAAAGGAAGAGTATTTTTCGGTATGCCTAAAAAGCAAACACGGCAAAATCTGCATGTGCCTTTCACAACATGCTAAAATCATCCCCTTCATGACGCTGGAAGTCCCTGTTGATGTCTTCTTTTCATTCAGATTATCACGAGCAAATTCTAAACGTACTTCTTGGAATTAAGCCAAGAATCTGCCCTGAAGAGAGAGGCCATCATGCAACACCACTTCCTGTCACAAACCCAGAAGTGATGTCATGACATTGTGCAACATTCTAGCAATTTCCCAAATCTCTAAAAGTTTTTACTTTAGAGATCTGGGAAATTTCTAGAGTGTCACATTGTGAAACCCAGGTCCCTGTCCCCCCGTACCCCTAATGTTGTTGCTAAACGCAGATGTAATGTCAAACTTCATTGACCCTCAAAGATGTTATGGACTACAGTTCCCATCATCTTCTGCCAGCATCATGCTGGCAGGAGATGATGGGGAACTAACAATTATAACATCTGGAAGAACGCTGAAGCTACTATTAAAGCAATGCCAAGTCTTGGGGTGGGGCAAGGGAATCCATTCAGATGTTCAAGACTCCAAAATTCTTCTCCCTTCCATCCTCCTTTCACGTGCTTTTCCAGAATTAAGGTGGCCTAGTTGTCAGACAACCACTCTTCATTCTGATATTCAGACTGGGCAAAACAGTTAACAAGATTTTTGTGGACGAGAGAATGGGGCAAGGTACAGTGGTGGGATCCAAAAATTTTAATAACAGGTTCCGATGGTGGTGGGATTCAAACAGTGGCACTGCCGCACAATACGCACCTCCAGTCTCTATTGGGCAGGGAGGTTGCTTTAATAACCCCTTCTCGGCACTCAGAAAAAATTAGTAACCACTTCTAGAGAAGTGGTGAGAACTGGTTGGATCCCACCTCTGGGCAAGGAGAAGCAATTTTGTCAAAAGCCTGCCTTTTTGCTAATACCGGTAGAATTGCTTGCTTGTTCCTTCCAGGTTCGTGTTGATAATCTCTCTCACCCAGAGGTGGGATCCAGCAGGTTCTCACCAGTTCCCGAGAGTGAGTTACTAATTATTTGTGTTGTGCCGAGAGAGGGTTACTAATTGGGTCCGCTTTTCCGTTAGAAATCCCATTAGGTCCAAAAATCATGAAGTCCTGTTGTTTCCTATGTGGCTGGTTAGCGAAGGTAGAAAACGGGATCATTCTCCCCGTTGGGCTGTTTTAAAAACATGTTTTAGCAATATGGTCAAGTTCCTTGTTTAAGGAAAGCATCCTTCTTTTGATTTCTGCAAACAAAATTAAGTATTTGAAAGTCTTTGACAGGCGGTCAATTAGAAGAGAAGTCGTTGTTTCTGTTGGCAGCAGACGATCGGACTTGCTGTAATGAGTTTAAATTATGGACAGAAAGATTCCAGCTGGAAATTAGGAACTTTTTTTTTTACAGTAAGAGTTTTTTACAGTAACAGAGAAATTATTAATGCCCCGCCCCCAGAATGCCCGGCCACGCCCCCGTCGTGCCCCGCCCCGCCCCATTGGCATTATGGCACAGTTTGAATCCCACCACCATGGGAACCTGTTACTAAAATTTTTGGATCCCACCACTGCTCTCACCCAACTGTCTCTTGCCTCTTCTCCCTACTGCAATAATAGCACAATATCCCACAACATGTAAGTACAACCTTAGTCTTCCCTGGGGAGCCTGCTGATTTTCCAAATGGTCCTCAGGTCACACGGAGGCCAAGGAAGTTGCTCTGGCCACCGTTTCACTTCCCTTTCAAAGGGCACACCTCCCTCTAGCCAGTCCCCTGCTCAATAACTTACCTCTGTGACATACTGAAGGATTTCAGTCGCTCTGATGTCATTGCAAATTTGGTCTGAGCAACTCTGTAAAGCATCCACATAAATCTAAGATGAATCTTAGGGCTTTCCCCCGCTTACCCTCTGCTGCGCGCTACTCTCCCCAAGTAGTGCGGGGTCCCGCGGCACTCCCCACTACAGGGGCGGCGACAACGCAGCCGCCCTGAAGCTGCTATCTCAGCGCCCCCCCTCCACCCAGCGTCATTCCACAAGCTCTTCAAGCGGCACCGCACGATGACCTGCGGCGCGAGAGTCGCGGAGGTTACGTGGGGAAAGCCGAGGAACCGCCGCCAGAAAGCGGCAGCTACCGCTGAGAGTAGCGCAGCAAAGGAAACTTTAACCAAAGTGGGGAAGCGTGCAGGAAACCCTGAGATCTGAGCTAAATCTGAGATTGTTCCTGATTTAAATAGGGAGGTAGGAAGAGATTATGCTGCATTCAGTGATTGTTGAAATGGTGATGAGGGGTGAAAATAACCAGATGGCATAATCCGGTTTTTTGTTACTAGTAGGAGCAAATCTAGGCAAAGTTAGTTCCACTGTGGGGCTTTGGGGTGCATAATGCAGAATTAAACCAGCAGTCCCTTGAAGCCTTAACTCTGCTGCGGTTTGCACTATTAACAGGGAGCCAGTCCCAGAGGGACCTGAGAATCCCTAGGACCCACATCTCATCTCAGACTGAAGTCAGTTTCCCTGAGAAAATAGGTGTTGGAGGTGAGCTTTCGGTGGCATTATTGCCCTACAGAGGTCTCGTCTTCCTCAGGCTCTATCTCCAAAATTCAGAAGTTCCCCCAATCTAGATCTGGTAACCCTACCTTCCATCACACCCAGGGGAACTTGGCAACAATAACCTTTGATCCAAAGGGAACTGTGTTTTTCCATTATTTCATCTAAACCATCGTTCATTGCCCAACCAGGCAGGAAAAAAGGGGAAAGTATATGGTCAAAAACAGGCTATCCCTGAAGCCTTTCCCCACTGGACTGTCAACATAACTCAGAAGTAGTTTAAAATGGAGACAGGAGTGCTATCCCAGCTCCACGACATTTTGCACGACTCGTTTGTTTCAGGCAGCTAGCTCAAGGTTGACTCATCCTTTCATTCTTCTGAAGTCAGATACGTGAGCGCCCCGCTTGCAGGGGTTACGTGTAGATGACCGGAGGAAGGCAAACCACCTAGTAAACAGAGTGTGCCTAGTCAACGTTGTGATTGGCATTACCCCGTGGCCCAGTAATGATGGTAAAGGTCAGAGAAAACTCTGCTCTGGCTTAGATTGGCTTTGTCGAGCGGTCGCTCTTTATTGAGCTCCTCCACCTTTTAAAGATAAGTTTTAAATTTCTCCTACCCTTTGTCGTTTTATCTCTTAGTATTTAGCATTTTCTTTTAATTTAAAATCTTCTGTTGCAACTTTATTAAGACAGACTATAATAAAGAACCTTCTAAGTCCATGGTGGTGAACCTCTGGCTCAGATGTTATAGTTCCCTGTTATCAGCCTCAGCATGGCAATTGGCCATGCTGGCAGGCTTGTCAGAGAGTAATTCACTGTATCTAAGTTGATGAGGTCAAGGGGCTACCTTTTACCTTTACCACAGCTATATGTAGGGATTTAGAGCACTTAGCAGATGGTCGGTCTTTTCCTGGTGGTTTAATTTTACAGACAGATTGCGTAACTCACAGTGCATGTTGTGAGGTTCGTGGCACTTTCCTAATTAGTATTTGGAAGGGAGAACAGAACTAAACATGTTTTGGAAAGGAACTCTGGGTGACGTTGGGAAACAAAGACTCTCGCTGCTGCAAAAGCAATGTGTGAGGTTTCTTGTAGATTTCACAGGCAGATACTTCTCCTTGCTGTGTGACCCAGTCTCAGGGACGTAGGTATAGATTTTTTATGGCGTGGGTTCGCTGGTGGGACTGCGCCCCCACCCATCCCTGGGGTCGTGGCAACACTCCCCAAGCCCCCCAAAGCCGGCCTCGGTGCTAAAGCTGTCTCCAAAGGCCAGGGGATGGCAGACTCCCGCCCTGCCCCCCTCCCACCAGCTAGGCTCCAAGGCGTGGGGGCAGTCCCCTTCTGCCCTCAGGCAGAGGTGTACTTGGGAAATGGGCCAGTTGCAAAGAATCTTGAGGTTTGCAGGCCCCCCCCTCCCCATGGGTGGCCACTTTGTGATGCTGGAATCCACCCCAAACAGCATCATTTTCAATGGTGTTTAATCTAGGGAGCCAGATTCTCCCTTTTAAAATCCATTTTAAAGAGAATCTGGGGTCCCTAGTCACTTTATTAACAGTGAGTGATGCTGTTGAGGTGAACCCTGAAACAACATCACTTTCAATGATTAAACTGGGGTCCTCAGATTCTCCCCTTTAAAATCCATGAAGGGATGGATTTAAAGGAGGTGGGAAGCCCTGAGGGTGCCACCTACCTGTCGGGAGTTACCCAATTATTAAGCTAACAGCACCAGAATTTCAGGGTATCTTTAGGAGACTCTCCTGATGATACCACCCAGGTTTGGTGAAGTTTGGTTCAGGGGGTCCAAAGTTATGGACCCTCAAATGTCAATAACCCAATCTCCCTATTAGCTCCATTGGAAACAATGTGGGGATACAGGGTACTGGGAGTCCATATTTTACTCCCTGAACCTTCCTCATCAAACTGGGTGAATTCCTTGGGAAACCTCTACTAAAATCTCTGAAATGTTGGTTGCTGCTGGCCACCGCCCCTGCGAACAAAACTAAAAACAGTAAAAAATACAAAAAAGCCAAGAACAGGGAGCGGCGCTTCGGACATGTACATCCTTGTCTGCTGATTAATTTGGGATTTCCTGTCTGATTGTTCGAAGGGGATGCAGGCAGAGGCAGTTTAGTCCTTGGAAGTTAAGTGTCACTGAATTCAGCTTGATTCGATTCCAGGCCAGTGTCTATAGGATTGCATCTTTGACAACCAGTGTGTAGGAAATGCCTTGGAGCGATCATAAGGACTCAGATGATTTAAACCTCCATTCTGGAAAACCAGATTCCAGTCAAGCTTCAAGCTGCCACTTCCTGCTTCTTGCTCACTGGCCAGCTGTCAGACTGTGAGCCAATTGGCATCAGGTGACGCTTGACGTTAGTGATAGTGATAATTTAGATTCCCCACGTTTAATTTGATTGGCTTTTATTACGGCGAAAATAATCTCAACTTTATCTTTTCCAGTGATGCTTTTGAGGTGCTGATGACACAATTGTGGGACTTGTAACACACCCCTCACAGGACTGCGGGCGTGGATTGCAGCTTATGCTCGGCAAGGAAGCGAGAGGTGGGTGTTTCCTGTACCACCTTGCAAGGGTGACTCCGTTCTGACTGTTTTAGGCTGCAGGGGCAAGATCGGCAGAGGGAAACTTGACGTTTTCTTCAATACTCAAACGTCCAATAAGTCCCCGCACTTCGCTTCCACTGTCTAAAAGATTTATCTGATCAGCTCTGTCAGAGATTCATCCTACTCCTATTGCAACCATGTAGAAATACATCTCAGGCCTGGGGAGTTGATTCATGCTTTAGGAATTCCTTCTTCTGGAACTTTGTCAGAATCTGCCCTGAGCTCATTTAAGAATGAAGGCAGGTCAACTAAACCTAGGTGTGGCTAAGCGGGCTCGAACGTCTCCTTGTGCATTTTTGTTCCGTTGATTCAACGAAAAGACACTTCTAGCTCGGCTTCAGCTTGTATCCACCACGTATTGCCTGTTTGGGCCAGCGAGAGTAGTTCATTCTTGCTCCCCGCCCTGAACCTTTGGAGCCTCTAATCGCAATGATGTAAGAAGAATTAGATAAATAATTCAAAATTCTGTGTTCAAAAGGATTAGGGGTGAGAACAGACTAGCAACAGACTATTTTCCCCTGCCCTCAAAAATATTGCAGAAAGATTTTTCTGCGGGGACGAACCGCTGAGTCTCCAAGAATTAGTACTTGCTTTCAGCTTGGCTGCCTCTTACCCCTGTGAGCCTCTCTTCTACATCAGTTGTATGCGTGCCAGCCAACGAGGGGCACCACTGGTCGTGCGTGACCCACTGTGGGAAGTCATTCTACTCGGGGCTACATCAATTCACGCTGAAGAGCAGTCAGCCATGCCCAAGAAGATCGGCACCCTCATCAGTTGGGCAGTGGCTCTTCCTTTTGCCATGCTGAAGCCATAGTTAATGCTCATCACATTTCAGTTTATATCCCATCCTGTCCAGAAGCAATTTCGAGGCATAACCGTTTCTTTAGAAACAACCTTGACGTTTTGTGAGTAGGCAGGGGAGGGGGTAATCGCTGAGAAAGATCTCTGTGCTGTTTGAAGAGTGTCCTCAGAGATTACGGTGGGAGGAGACATTTTAGAACATAAGAACACGCCAGCTGGATCAGACCAGAGTCCATCTAGTCCAGCATTCTGCTACTCGCAGTGGCCCACCAGGTGCCTTTGGGAGCTCACATGCAGGATGTGAAAGCAATGGCCTTCTGCTGCTGCTGCTGCTGAGCACCTGGTCTGCTAAGGCATTTGCAATCTCAGATCAAGGAGGATCAAGATTGGTAGCCATACCTTGTTTCCCCGAATATAAGACATCCCCTAAAAATAAGACATAGTAGAGGTTTTGCTGAAGTGCAAAATATAAGGCATCCCCGAAGGTAAGACATAGCAAAGTTTTTTTGTTTGGAAGCATGCCCGGCTTTTAACAGAACACAGACAAATAAGACATCCCCTGAAAATAAGACATAGCGCATCTTTGGGAGCAAAAATTAATATAAGACACTGTCTTATATTAATTTTAATATAAAATTAAAATTAATATAAAATTAATAGGAGACACTGTCTTATATTAATATAAGACACTGTCTTATATTAATATAAGACACTGTCTTATATTCGGGGAAACACGGTAGATCAGTGGTGGCGAACCTTTGGCACTCCAGATGTTATGGACTGCAATTCCCATCAGCCCCTGCCAGCATGGCCAATTGGAAAGAGTAAGAAAGAGTAAGAAAAGAAAAGAAGTAACACGTTCAGCCAATTGGCCATGCTGGCAGGGGCTGATGGGAATTGCAGTCCATAACATCTGGAGTGCCAAAGGTTCGCCACCACTGTCATAGATCGACTTCTCCATCAATCTGTCCAGGCCCCTTTTAAAGCTATCCAGGTGAGTGGCCATCACCAGCTCCTGTGGCAGCATATTCCAAACACCAATCACACGCTGCATGAAGAAGTGTTTCCTTTTATTAGTCCTAATTCTTCCCCCCCAGCATTTTCAATGGATGCCCCCTGGTTCTAGCTATGCTCCACTTCAACTGCTTATACATTGAAAGCAGCACCTCAAGTTCAGCACAGAATGCCATGGTAATGCAGATGCTGGACGTGGCTAGAAATGTACCCCTTCGGAACCTTCTTGGAACCTGCTGGTAGCACCGCTTGTGCCATGGCTGCTTAACTGCCCCAGTTCATCCCTGGAAATGGCCCCGCCCACTGCTACAATCTGGGCATCCGGCTGCATCTGGGAATAATGGATGCCAAATCTCTCTGTGGCTTTGCCCAGCAGCCTGCTGGACATTGAGCACAGCGGGACAGACTTCTGAGGGAGTTGATGGGGAAGACCCATCACCATTCTCTAGTACTTTCTTGCCAGGAATAACTAGAACAGCTCAGGCTCCAGCCCTAGACCGGTCCCCAGTCCTACAATCAGCCATCTCATGATTTACAGTGACACAATTTAATGAGAACAACAGGATCCAGCTGCTGTGGATGCTTTCGGATGGAGCTCATCAGCTTAGGCCACAAGAAATGTTTGATGGCCACAGCCAGGCCAAGGTACAGGCTGTAACAGCACTCCCATTATGCCTGGCCATATTTTTATTATGGAATTGTGGAGAGATCCATGGGAGGCTTTGAAGGGTTTAATTGGCGGCTCCAACGCTCCTTTCCTACTACATGTTTATCATGTTCCTGATTGAGCCTGCCCCCTTGTTCTTTCATCCTCTAAGCCTAAATGTATTTGTTTAAGCTTCTGAGCGCATGGTGTGTCAAGATACTCAAGGAACAGAGCAATTGGGATATGGGATGAGGAAGAAAATGTCTGTATTGCACAATGCTGTGTATCCATTATTTAATTCCTCTGAATTAAGCAACCAGGCAAGGGGACCGTTTTTTTTCCTCTTTGTACTTGCATCAAGGCTGTAAAGAGGGCACAGCTTTCTTTATTCAAACACACACACACACACACACACACACACACACACACACACACACACAGATTTAAAGAAAAAAATTACTGCGTACGCTACAACGATCATGGACCTGCCATCCTACAAAGAAAAAACAACAGGCTTGAAAACAACAAACATTTCCTTTCTGTTTTGCTAACAATCTCTATTTTTAAAGAAACTTTTGTACGCCCTGTGCCATATCAAACCATTATTCATCTATTTATACTTCTGTAATTTAACTCCCTTTACCCATCTTAAATGTGTGTTGTACTTTCCTGTCTGTCCCGTCTACCCATCATATTCATCAGTTGAGTCCCTTGGTGTTTTGTTCTTCTCTCCTAAGAAAGAATAAGAAAAGAAAAGAAGTAACACGTTCAGACTGTCTAAAGGTGTTTTTTTTGTTCTTATTGAAGAACTTTCTGGTTTCTGATAGGCTCCATTAAAAGTAAAACAAAGTCCAATCAGTAGCCAACTAAACGGTATCTTCTTTTTCAACGCATCTATTAGAAATGTGTATTCCTTTCTTTTCAGTGGAATTTGTCGTGGCCGTTCTCTCATTATAATTAGCTCTTGAGCTTGAGATTGTATCTTTTGCTTATAGTGCATGTGAAGGATATCCTCTTTTAGTAATCTTAGTGTCAGATAAGTCACACAGTCTTGGGGAAGATTCTTCTTTTTGGCTGTTGCTGACCTCACGTGATAAATTTTGTCTACTATAGATTCTCTTTCTCCAAAAGGACATAAACTTCAGCAATTCTGGAATAAAACCTTATTTGTCCTTTTCCAGCATGGCTCATTTCCTCAAGGCACATTCCCTGTGCTTCCAATCTAGCCTGAGCACTTTCTCCACTTGGTGGTGAATTTCTTTCTGATTTACTTCCACCTTTGTCTCTTAATTTTTTTAAAATCTTCTGGAACACTTTTGAGCTCAGCAACTAACCCTTTAATTTTCATTTCTGCCATCTCCCCCATGAATTTTTCTATGTTCCACCTTCCGATTCATCTCAGATATATCTTTTTGCATGGAAATTAACATTAGTTTCATTCTTTGCAATAGGTCCAGGCTCAGTGAATCTGAAACAACCTGGCCTTTCCTCTTCAATTCAGCCATATCAACTTTGATGCAGTTCTACAAACTCACCACTAGATCTCCTTTGTAACTCTCACTCAGTTCTATTCGGCACACTGTCTTCCCTTCCTGCTCTTCTGTTTCAAATTTCAACAGACACCAAGATCAACTTTCTTTTATAAGATGAGCT